>NW_026642427.1:0-959 GCF_028554395.1 Pezoporus wallicus | reverse complement strand
GATGTTCCCCATGAAGTTCCCCACGTTCCCCATGATGTTCCCCATGTTCCCCATGATGTTCCCCATGATGTTCCCCATGATGTTCCCCATGATGTTCCCCATGATGTTCCCCATGATGTTCCCCACGTTCCCCATGATGTTCCCCATGATGTTCCCCATGATGTTCCCCACGTTCCCCATGATGTTCCCCATGATGTTCCCCATGATGTTCCCCATGATGTTCCCCACGTTCCCCATGATGTTCCCCATGATGTTCCCCACGTTCCCCATGATGTTCCCCACGTTCCCCATGATGTTCCCCACGTTCCCCATGATGTTCCCCATGATGTTCCCCACGTTCCCCACGTTCCCCATGATGTTCCCCATGATGTTCCCCATGATGTTCCCCATGTTCCCCATGATGTTCCCCATGATGTTCCCCATGTTCCCATGTTCCCCCCCCCCCCCCCATGTTCCCCATGATGTTCCCCATGATGTTCCCCATGATGTTCCCCATGATGTTCCCCATGATGTTCCCCATGTTGTTCCCCCGTTCCCCATGATGTTCCCCACGTTCCCCATGATGTTCCCCATGATGTTCCCCATGATGTTCCCCATGTTCCCCAGATCTTGTTCCCCATGATGTTCCCCATGATGTTCCCCATGATGTTCCCCATGATGTTCCCCATGATGTTCCCCATGATGTTCCCCATGTTGTTCCCCACGTTCCCCATGATGTTCCCCACGTTCCCCATGATGTTCCCCATGATGTTCCCCATGTTCCCCATGATGTTCCCCATGATGTTCCCCATGATGTTCCCCATGATGTTCCCCATGATGTTCCCCACGTTCCCCATGTTCCCCATGATGTTCCCCACGTTCCCCATGATGTTCCCCATGTTCCCCATGATGTTCCCCATGATGTTCCCCACGTTCCCCATGATGTTCCCCATGATGTTCCCCATGATGTTCCCCATGAA
>NW_026642426.1:0-941 GCF_028554395.1 Pezoporus wallicus | reverse complement strand
ACTCACTGTGCTGCTCGGCAGCCGAGAGAAAGCTCTGAAGATGCCCTGCACATGCTTTCCCTCCCGGCTCTTCGGATCTGGGAGCAGAAGCCAGAAGTTCGTGCACTAATCGCTGTGCTACTGGGCAGCTGAGAAGCAGCTTTGGAGAGGGTGCATTTAAATGAACTTTTAGGTATGAAACCGAGGAGTGACAGCAATAATGGTGACAGCATTGCAAAGCAGACTCTGTGCTGAAGATGCCCCGCACATGCTTTCCCTCCTGGCTCTTCGACTGTGGGAGCAGACGGCAACCCTAACCCTAACCCTAACCCTAACCCTAACCCTTACCCTAACCCTAACCCTACCCCACCCCTAACCCTAACCCTAAACCTAACCATAACCCTAACCCTAACCCTAACCCTAACCCTAACCCTACCCCTAACCCTAACCCTAACCTTAGCCTAACCCCTAACCCTAACTCCTAACCCTAACCCTAACCCTAACCTTAACCCTAACCCTAAGCTTTCACCAGCTTTCCCTCCTGGCTCTTCGATTGTGGGAGCAGACGGCAGGTGGAGATGCCCAGCACATGCTTTCCCTCCTGGCTCTTCGGCTCTGGGAGCAGAGGCCAGACGTTCATGCTCTACTGGCTGTGCCGCTGGACAGCCAAGAGCAATGAGCGGAGAAGGTGGATTCAAATGAACTTCTAGGTATGAAAGCGAAAAGCGTCAGCAATGATGGAGGCACTGTTGCAAAGCTGACTGTGTGCTGAAGATGCCCAGCACATGCTTTCCCTCCTGGCTCCTCCACTGTGCTAGCAGACGGCAACCGTTCGTGCTCTACTCACTGTGCTGCTGGGCAGCTGAGAGCAAGCTCCGAAGAGGGTGCATTCAAATGGACCTTTAGGTATGAAAGCGAGGAGCGACAGCAATGATGGGGACACCGTTGCAAAGCTGACAGTG